>NW_020291831.1:0-3303 GCF_003184835.1 Aspergillus costaricaensis CBS 115574
AACATCTATTATATTATATATATTATATATTTTCTGACAGTGTTAGAGCTATACTATATTAAAATTATTAAATATTATATAATTAAATATTATAAGTAATTGACTTTACTGAACAGCTTAGCTATGCTGTATTAAGATTATTAAATATTATAAAATTAAATATTATAAATAATTAATTTTATTAAGTAGTTTTAATAGAGAAATCTTTATAAAGAGATAATAGTTATATAATATCTGATTAATTTTAAACTAGTATCTTCTGATAGAGTAGTTTATATAAAATATAATAATATAAGTTTTATTTTTTCAAGAGATTATTATACAGAATTATAGACTTTAAATTAAATTAAATAATATTTATTTTTAAATTCAATTAGTGTATATAACAGAAATTTATTTAGATTAATATTTTTTTTTAAATATATTAAGCCTGATTAAGCTTATTAAATATTATATAAATAAATATTACAGTAAAAAGTATTACTTTAATAAATATTATTATAATAGCTAATATAGTAATTAATATATTTTTTATATTCTTAATCTATCAGTGATTAATATATGATATATATTTTCTAAATTATATTTTAAATCCTGATATCCTATATACTCTAAGAATTATATATTTATTAAAGTAATTTTAATAATTTAATTAATTAATTTACTTTATTCTTAAGCTCTGATTAGTTAAATTTAGTATTTATTAAATTATATAATTAAATAAAATTAAAAAGATTCAACTGGCTGAAATCTTAAAATTAAATCTTAATAATAAATCTCTAAAATATTAAATTAAATAAATTTATTCTTAAGAAATTTAATACTAAGAAGTAAGAGTCACTGTTAAAAAAAATAAAATAAAGAAAAATAATTAATAAAAATAATAAAAAAAAATTTAATAATATTTTTTTATTATAAATATCTTATTATATATAACCTGCTATAATAATCTTTCTTAAATAATCTATTATTATCTTTTTATTTAAATAATATTAATAATTTTATATATAATATTAAAGAGTCCTCTAAGATTATTTTTTATAAACTAATAAGTAAGTTCACTAAAATATATTTTATTAAAAATTAATATATTTTTATTAATACAGAATTATAATAGTACTTTATTATATAAAGAAACAGGGAATTATTTATATTAAATTTAATAATATCTAATCTTTTAAGAATACATACAGGACTAGAAGATATATTATAAATTTATAGACTTTTTCTAATAAATTAATTAATTTTTATAGTTTATTATAACAATATTCCAGCTGAATAATTCTTTTATATATATATAATAATTATAGCCAGTTTATTAAATCAGCTTAAAAAAATATTATATATAATTATTTTATTAGATTTATCTTTTCTAGTTAATTTAGCAGTATTTATATATCTAACTAAAATCTCTAAGTAATATATTAATTTATATATTTATATAATTAATTATGAACTCCTACTGCAGCTTAATAAAAACTTTAATTATAATAAATAAAATAATAAAATTTAAATTAAATTAATACTATTCTAGTCTGTAAGCAGGAGTTTTATTTATAAATATATATTATTTTAAAAGATAGTACTCATCCAGCTTATTACTTTATTATTTAAAATAAGATTATCTGCTAAATAAAGACTTTATTTATATATAAAATCTCTATAAATATTCTAGAAATTCTTATATAGTATTTCTTAAATTAATTTTATTATTTTCAAGATTAACTACTATTAATTAAGTATAAAAAGTATTTTCAACTTTTTAAAAATATAATATGCTAGTAATATCTGCGGAATATTATTAAAATCTATAATTAAAAATTTTATTTATAAATATATTATATTTTAAAGGGTACTACTCACCCAGCTTATTATTTTATAATATATAATAAAATAATAAAATTATATATTAAAAAAAAATATATTCCTTCTTTCTTTTTATAAAAAAATTATAGATATCTTTAAAGATCTTATTTACTATTATTATTATTTATTTAGTAAAATTATTAAAACAGTCAGTATTTATTTATTTATTTAATATATTATCTTAGATTATATTAGAGTATATAGTTATTTAAATAATATCTTTAATTAAATTCTAACCAGAAATATTATTATAGATATTACTATTATAAATATTTATTTATTATTAATATTTCTTTCTGCCACTCAGGTTATTCTATATAAAAGAATTCTAGTCTATTTTTTTATATATATTTATATTATATCTCTATGAAGCTATAATTTAGGTTTTAATAATCTATATATTTAAAAATTATATTATTAATCTAAATCTTATATATATTTCTAGAATATTCAAGGACACTAAGCATACTAAGTCTAATTAAGATTATTAAATATTATAAAAATAAGTATTACAGTAATAAGTGTAACAAGAATAAATATTATATTAATTATTCTTTTTATTTAATTATTATATTATTCTATAAGAAGGAGTTTAAGTCTTTTATTTTTTATATATATCTTTCTTATAATAGAAGATAGATCTTAATATTTTATATATTTTTAAGATTCTTAAGAGCTCTAAGTATACTAAATCTATTTAGAATTATTAAATATTATAAAAATAAATATTACAGTAATAAGTATTATAAGAATAAGTGTACGCTGTATATATATTACTTAAATAAATATAAATTAATTTTAAATTAAATATTATAATAAGATAATAGAATATATAATAATAATAATTATTATAATACTAGAAGATTTCTACCTGCTTAGTATATTTTATTATCTTATTTCTTTAAATAAAAAAAATTATATAAAAAGAATAATTCTATTATCATATTTAAATCTTTATGATTTCTTTAATATATATATAATAATAGCAGCTATTACAGTACTAAAAAATTTTTATTTATTTAATATATTTTATTATCTTGTTTTTCTAAGTAAGAGAGATTATATAAAAAAAATAATCTTATTATTATATTTAAACCTCTATAATTTCTCTGATATATATATGATAATAGTAATTATTATAATACTAGAAGATTTCTACCTATTTAATATACTTTATTATCTTATTTTTCTAAGTAAGAGAAATTATATAAAAAGAATAATTTTATTATTATATTTAAATCTTTATAATTCCTCTGATATATGTGTAGTAGTAATAATTATTATAATATTAAAAAATCTCTACCTGCTTAATATACTTTGTTATTTTATCTTTTTAAATAAAAGAGATTATATAAAAAAAATAATTTTATTATCATATTTAAACTTCTGTGATTTCTCTGATACATATATAATAATAATAGTTATTATAATATTAAA
>NW_020291831.1:4703-27394 GCF_003184835.1 Aspergillus costaricaensis CBS 115574
CTATCTGCTTAGTATATTTTATTATCTTATTTCTTTAAATAAGAGAGATTATACAAAGAAGATAATTTTATTATTATATTTAAATCTCTGTAATTTTTTTAATATATGTGTAGCAGCAGTAGCTATTATAATACTGGAAGACTTCTATTTATTTAATATATTTTATTATCTTATTTCTCCATGCGGGCAAAGATTATGGAAGAAAGAAAAAAAAAGAAAGATAATTTTATTATCTTTTAAATCTTTATAATTTCTGTAGAAAATAGATTATGGAACAGATAGCAGAGTTCTTATAGTATTAAAAGATTTTTTTCTATTTTTATAATTCTATAGGAAATAGATAATAAAGCAGGTACCAGAGTTTTTATAATATTAAAAACTTTTTTTCTTACTACAGGAGTCCTCTGTCTTTTTAGTATACTTTATTAGTTTATTTCTTTAAATAAAAAAAATCATATAAAGAAAGTAATCTTATTATTATATTTAAATCTTTATAATTTTTTTAATATATATATAACAGCAGTAATTATTATAATACTGGAAGATCTTTATTTACTTAATATATTTTATTATCTTATTTCTCTAAGTAAGAGAGATTATATAAAAAGAATAATTTAAGATTATATAAAGAGAATAATCTGAGATTATATAAAAAAAATAATTCTATTATTATATTAAAATCTTTGTAATTTTTCTAATATATATATAGTAACAGCAGCTGTTATAATACTGGAAGATTTTTATTTATTTAATATATTTTATTCTCTTATCTCTGCTTATATTATAATAATTATTTTTAATTTTTATAATTTTTATAAGAAATAAATCATGGAGCAGGTACCAAAGTTTTTATTATATTAAAAGTTTTTTCTTTTACTGCAGGAGTTCTTTATTTTTTTAATATATTTTATCAGCTTATCTTTCTATACGGGTAGAAATTATAGAAGAAAAAAAAAAAAGAAAAATAATTTTATTATTATTTAAATCTCTATGATTTCTTATAGAAAATAGATAATATATCAGATAGAAGTACTTTTATAATATAAATAATAAAGTAAGTAAAAATATCTTTATAATATTAGAAGCTTTTATACTATATATTATATATATTTTTTATTTTCTTAATCTATTTTATTCTTTTCCCTCTCCATGCAGCTAGCAAGATAGAAAAAAGAAAAAAATATAAAAGATTAAAAAAAAAGATAATAAAAAATAAATTAAGTATAAAGATAATAAATAGTATATAATTATACTGTAATTAAGAAAGTTTTATAAAATAAAAAGAGAAAGATAGATAAATAAGATTAAAAAAAAAAAATAGAAAATAAAGAATAGATAAATATAAAATAGAATAAAAAAAATAATATATTTAAATATTTAATATTTATAAAGTTAGAGAGGACCAAGATTAAAGCAGAAATAAAAAAAATATTTTAATAAAAAAAAAATAATAAATAAAATTTTATATTTTATAACTATCTGCACCATACTGTGTATAATAAATTTATTTTAATTTATTCTAGTTTTAGAAAAGATTATAATACTATAAGTAATATTAATTAAGTATTAAATTATACTTCTTAAATCTAGATTTAATTATTTATCTGGCTTATCTGCCTATTACTGATTAATATATTAATATAGAATCAGTATATTATAAACAGTTGACTCTACCCAGCAGTTTAATTATATTATATTAGAATTATTAAATATTACAGGATTAAGTGTTACAGTAAATTCAAATTTAATATAGTTATCTTATTCTAAATAAATATATTACTGAATTTAAATTTATTCTAGAGCCAGTATCTTTGTGTGGATAATAATATTATAAAAATATTATTATTATAAGATTTTTCTTTATGTTATTCCTTTTAATTAGATTATTAATAAAATTTAGATATATTATTACCTGCACTAATAAAGAAAATAAAATATAAATAATTAAATAATTATATTAGATAGTAAAACAAGAGCAACAGAAATAAGAGAAAAAAAGAAAAAAAAAGATATAAAAAAGAAATATAGATAAGATTTATAAGAAATATTAATAATAATAGTACTAGTTATTTACTAAGACTAATTTCTTTAACTTCTTCAGATCTTCTTGTTTATATATTAATTATATTTTTATTAATATCTAGTTTCTGTATTAACTATTTATCAGATATTATAATCTGATTAATATAGTTATAGTAATAAAAATAACTTATAATAATTTTATAATTATATAACTTCTTGTTAATCTTAGAAACAGCTAATATTATTAAACAGATTTTATAATAATAGCTGAAATAATAAATAAATATTTATTTAATTATTATCTAGTACTGGTCTCTGAGACAGATATATAATATATAAAAGCTTATATTAATTATCTGAAATAATATAGATAGCTTTTATAAATATTTAAAATTAATTATATAAATTATTTTAAATTCTGTATTTAAATATTTAAATAATAAATTAAAAATTATTTTATATATATTACAGGTGCCTAGATACTGGATATCTAGTATTTTTCTAATCTAGAAAAAATAATTTATTAATAATTATAAAATATAATAAAATTAAAATAATTAATATTACCACAAGCTGCTTGTACTGCTAATAAATAGTTTTTTATTAATCTAATATAAATTAAGATTAAGTTAAGCTAATATATAATTATATTACTAAGATAAATTATTTTATAAAATAAAAAAAAAAAAGATAAAATAAAATAATTAAAAAATCAAAAAATAAAAGAGCAAGAGAGAGAGAGAGATAAAAAAAATAAAAAAAATAATTTAAAAAAAGAAAAAGAAAATCTTTTATATAGAAATCTAATATTAATAAATTATATTTACTGAAAAAAGAAGTACAAAACCATGTAATAATAAAAATAATTTATAAATTAAGATAATCTAATATTATATTATTATTAATATTTATAATAATTATATATAATAGCTATACACGTCTCCCATATCAGAAAGTATATAATTTATTATAGTATTTTCTTATTTTCTATATTATCTAACCTCCTTTAATATATTTTTAGTATAAAGAATATCTATTAGTTTAAAAAATAAGATTCTTATTTTACTAGAATAACTGCCCTTTTCTAGACCGCAGCCTGTATTATTTTATAATTAAAATATAATTATTATAATATATTAATATTTTTAGATATTCCAGATTATATTCTAGTTTTTAATAATAAAATCTCTATATTATAAGTATTATTTATAGCAGGCTTAACTAGGTATCAGAAAAAAATTAAAATAATTAAATCAGATTATTATATTTCTATCTTTATAATATTTTTATTTATAAATAATAAAGTAAATAATATTATATCTAATTATTTTATTACAGCTTTTATACTCAGCTGGTATTCTTTCTACAAGAAATATAATAATAATAATTATTTAAGAAAATTATATTTATTTATAATATTATCTTTTTTAATATATCTTATTCTTTTACCCCTCTGTATCACTGCTGAGATTAAAATAGAAAGAAATTATAATAAAATAATAAAAAAAAAAAAAATCCTATTTTTATATTTTAACTGCTACAATATCTTTATATATAATAGATAATAAAAAAGAATAGTATTATAGTTTATAGTCTTATTACTGCTATTCCTTTTACTGAAGATATAATAATAATAAATATATAAAAGTTATATTTATCTATAATAATCTTATTTTTTAATATATTTTATTATCTTCTTTCCGCCTTTTCTTTAATCTTCTGATATTTTATAAGTGGTATTTAAATAAATTATTATAATAATTAAATTAATATTTTTAAAATATTTTACAGCTTGAGAATATACTCAAACAAAATTAATTTAATTATATTTTATTATATTTATTAATATTTTTATATATTATGCATTATCCAGTTCTTTATATTTTTATAAATTATAATAATATATTTTTATCCTTCTCTTCTTTTATTATTAATAATCTTTTTAAAATATTATTATTACTATCTACTTATTTATTTTTATTTATAAAAACTGTATATCTTTCTTTCTTATATATATATAATATATATCTATCTATATTCCCGCCCGCGGTCTCTATTATATATTATTTTAATTATATTTATATAATAAATTTATACTCACAGAGACCTAGTATAATATATTTAAAATTATTATATAATAATTAATTAACTCTGTAAGAAAGATAGTTAAAAACTTAATTAATTAAATATATTCTTTAATTATTAAACAGAGTAAAATAAAATTTTATATTATAAAAGCTATATTTTTAGTATTTAAATTTAATTTATTATATTTTTATTTATCTAGTTATCTAGAATTATATTATTCTTATTATTCTTATTAAGTTCTAAAATCAGCCGCCACCTTAGTTTTAATTAATAAAAAAAAATTATTAGTTATATACTTTTCTTCTTTAACTATTATTTAATAATTTACTATTTTTAATACTTCTTTCTAATATTATTCTCTTAAACTATATTATAAAAAATTATAATCTTTTTATTTTTTTATTTTTACTAATCAGGAGGTGGAGGCTGCACTTTAATCTTATTATTTAATAATATTAATTATATAGTTATTATTATATTTAATAACAGTAAACTAGACAAGTAAGTACTGGAAATCTAAATAAATAAATATAATAAATTATTATTAATTAATAAATTTTTATGTAATTTCTAGAGCTAATCTCTAGAAATCCCTGATTATAAATAGAATATAATTATTATATTTAATATTTAATAAATATTTATTATTATATTACTGGGATCAGTATAATATAATCTTTTCTATAAGAAAGACACTCTGTATAATAGTTAGTAATTTAATAAAAAGCTAGAATTTTAATTATTCTCTGTAATTCTTATATAAGAGAAATATAATATTAATAATAAGCAGACTTTTTCCAGGTCAAGTAAGTCTCTACTATTTATCTGAATTAAATTAATAATAAATATTTAATTAAGAAATCAGAAGAATTAATCTTGTTTTTTTTATTAATTTAATCTAGTAGAAATATATTATAAGGATTCTTATATCTGTATAATAAATAATTCTAATATAATATAAATAACTGATAAATATTTTATTCTTACTTATAATTTATTTAATTATTTAAATTATTTTTATGGTGCTTAATCATCTACTTAAATAATTTTTAAAAAAAAATATTTCTTTTTCTATCTTATTATTCACTAGCTATTAATAACTTTTCCTATATTTAGAATAGTCAGTTCTAAGTTTTTAAATATATATTTTTCTTACTAGAATAAATTAAAAATAATTAAATATGAACTGTTAAATTAATATTACTAAATTAATAAAACCAGATTTTCTTTTTTTTTATATTATTAGCTGGTAATATTATCTCCAGATCTTTATTATATATTTATAGAAAAATCTGAGTATACAGTATCAGATATTATTTAATTAATATTATATTAATTTTATAAATAATCATTATTATATTTTAGCAGAGAGATTTATATAAAAGATTCAGTATAATCTCTTTATAAAAAATATATTTTTAATAACCAAGAAAAAATAATTTTTTATAATTTATTATTCCGTGACTTGACCAAATCCTAGAATTCTATTAAATTAAAATTATTTTAATTATTAGTCCAGTATACACCCTGAACTAGGTATATTTAATTATATATTTAATTAATTAAATTAATAGAATCTTTCCCTTCATGCCTATGATCTTATAAAAATCTAATATTTTATACTATAATTATTCTAGTTCTTTTTTATCTTTTCTAGAATTTTCTTAAATTATAACAGCAATTAGCCTGAAGACAGAAAATATTAAAATTAAAAATTAAATTTATTACCCAGACTTCTCTATTATTATATCCTGGCTAGAAGAAATTAGTATCTTTTTATTATAATTATAATAACTGCTGGTCTATTTTATAATAATTTATTATATTTTTTAAAATTACATGAAATTAGTCCGCTGGTATAAATCTTAATAAAAATATAAATTTTTATATAATTATAATAATATTTATCTAGTCTTTAAATTTAATCTGAAGTCTGTTATAAATAAATAATTCTATTTAATAAAACTTATTATTATTTAAAATAAGTTAAGTATTTTACTACAGCATAGCTAATCTCAATAATAAAATAACTTTTCTAGATGGTTGGTCTAGCACAGAAAAAGAATTAAAAAAAAAAAATTATAATAAATTAGTTTATTCATCAAAGCATAGAATATAATATTATAAAATAGATATTATTTAATATAATATATTATTTTATAAGAAGAAACAAAGATAAAAAAATAAAAATAAAAAAAAAAAATATTAGAAAGAAAAAACCTTATACCTGTAATTATTATTTATTAAATAAATAAATTAAAAGAAATATAAAATATTATAATTATAGAAATAAAGAGACAAGAAGATCTTAAATTATTAAATAATTTAGATATTTTCTAGCCTCTAAATTAATTATCATAATTTTTTTTAATTTAAAATATTATACTAATTCCAAAATCAACCAGACTAATATTTCTAAAAAAAGAAAATAAAGAGTTTAGTTCTCAATAAAAAAAAAGAAATTAGAAAAAATAATTCTTTAATTAAAAGATAAGTAATAACTGTATAATAAAAAAAAATTTTTTTTTTTTTTTTTTTTTTTTATTAATTAATTTATTCTAGTATTATTACTGCCTGTTTATTTTCTTTTTTTTTTTAAATAATATATACTATACTTAAATTAGCATTAAACAAGAATAATTCTAATAATTACTATAATTAATTTGCTTTAATCCTGTATAATAATATCTTTTAAATTTTTTTTTAATTAATAATTTCTATTTACAGTCTGGATCTTCTTCTTTATATATATTTATTTAATCTATTTATTTATTTATTTATTTATTTATTTATATAATCTCCTATTTCCTTCTTTTTTTTTATTTAGTTTTTTTTTTTTAATAAATTTTATTTTATTTTTCTATCATTTTTTATTATTAATTTTTAAAATTATTTTTAAGATATACCTTACAATCATTCTTAAATCTATATAAATATATAAAAAGTGACCCGTACCCGCGTGTTCTATTATTATTAATAATAATATAATTATATAACTCAGCTACCAGTAGAAACAGTTATAAAATTTTAAATTATTTTTATTACTTTTTTTTACTAAAATCTTTATCTTATATAAAATTCTTGTTAATTTATTAACTTAAGTCCTAATCTATATTCAGCCCCATCTGTTTCTAATATCTTTCTTAAAATTTATAATACTATTAAAACTATATTTATAGTATATCTGGATCTCTTATTCCAAGATTTTAAGAAAAGAATTAATACTAATTTCTTTTTATTACTTATTCTAGTAGAAAAAATATTATTTATTCCAGATAACCAGGAACTTCTTAATAATAATATAGTATTAAATATATAAAATAATAATTCTTTTTTATTATTTTCTCTGTCTATAATACAATATATAAAATAGATTATTAATTCTAATCTTTATTTATTATTACTCAAGCCCATTACTATTTTATATCTGATACTTAAAAGACCGGGAACTAATTAAAATCAAAATTAATTTTAAATTTAAATTATTAATATTCTTATTAGCTAACTTATATAGTAGTTTTTATAATATTATAACTATTTTATAAATATATATATAATTCTTTTATATCCCACCATAACTATTTTACTGGAAAAAATAGTCTAATAGTTATATTTTAATATATTATCTTAATCTAATATTATTTATTATAGTATATTTTAATCAGAGATTTTTCTAATCTAGTAATAGTAATAGATATTTAATAATATTCTAATAGATAGAGAAGTATCAGAAGTTATATTTATTATTATCTTAATCTTTATTATAATTATTTCTTCTTTTTCTTTTTTTTTTCTTTTTTTTTTTCTTTTTCTTTTTTTCTTTCTTCTTCTTCTACTACTATTACTACTATTACTTTATCTTAATTAATAATTATAGACAGAATTAAACTGGGCTTCTTATTTTTAAAATTATAAATAATTAATCTTATTTTAGATTAGATATCCATGCCAGAGATTCTTTTTATTTAATTTAATTTAAATAATATAGAAAGATTTATATTAATACTAGCTGTTATATAAGAAGACCTGTACTAAAAAATAATCTATTTTTTAATTATTAATCTGCAGAGCTTACTTTATATTAAATTAATTATAATCTACTGGAAAAATATATATATCTATAATTTTTAAATATCTAAGTATCTAGTCTACTAGATTTTATATTTTTTATTTAAATAATTAACCAGCTTTAGTAAAATAAAGATATATTTTTTTTTCTTTATCTCTTCTATCCCAAGCAGTAATATTTTATATTAATAATAGAAGAATTTATTATCTGGATAAATTATATTTTTTTTTTTATTATTTATATTATATATTTTATATCTGTTCTTTACTATTTTCTAAATAATATAGTTTATATTCAGCTTAGTAGTACTATCTTTTATATTAAAAAAATATAATAAATAATCTAATCTAATCAGCTATATATCCAGAAATTCTACTTTATATTTTAAATAAATAATCTAGTATTTCTCTGGCAGTCTATCCAGCAGATTATTATTTAAAAAAATTTTAATAATTTCATAACCTGCAGATTCTGTTTATTATTAAAAATCTTAAATTTTTTACACAGCAACCCACCTGGGGCAGGATATAGAATACTTTTTTTATATAATAAAATTATATAATTAATATATAATTTTTATAGCAGGATTTCTATAATATTATAAAAGAGCTTATGGCTCTAATTATTATCTAGATTAAGAAATAATAATTACTAATATTATTATTATTATTACTGCTACTATTACTACTACTATCTACCAGCTAACTGCTGATCTTTAACTAGTACTAGTATTATCTAGAATTATTTATAAATTAACTTATATAATAAAAATAAGATATTTCTTTTTCTTCTCCTGCTACTTTAATTATTATTATTATTTTTTTATTATTTTTTTATTATGAGAAGACAGTTTCTGATAAAATAATATTAATAATAAATTTTTTACTAATCTGCTAATTTATTTATTAATATTAAAATAATTTTTTTTATATATTTTTTATATTTTCTATATTCTCTATATCTTCTATCTTCTTTATAATCTTAACTTTAGTTTTTTTTTTTTTTTCTTTTTTTTCTACATCATCCTCAGACAGAGAGAAGAATAAGAAAGAGAATTTAATAATAAAAAAATCTAATTTTTTTATTTTATTAAAGAAATAATATTTATTATCCTTCTCTAATCCAGATCTTTTTTAATAAGAGTTTTATTTATTTATCTTTCTCTGGAATACTAGATTTCTTATTCTAAAATCTAAACTATACTTAAGACTTCAGTAATAAGATCTATAATATATTCAATTATATAATATTAATAAGAATATTATAATAATAAATAATTAGTTCTTCTTCCAGAATCTATATTTAAATATACTTATTCTGGATCCTGATCTTATTTAAATCTAGTAATATATTAATAATATATTTAATTATATTTTACTTATCTTTCTCTATATATATATCTATATTAAGTAGTAATATTATATAATTTTAGAAGCCTGCCGCCAGCAGTTATATAATATTTAAAAAAAATATTATATTAGTAGTCCCTTGTTATATATAATAAATATTATTATTTAATAGTAGTAGCAGCAGTAGTAATACTTTTATTATAATTCTATAATTATCTAGTTTATCTTTATTTATACAGCCCTCTTCTTCTTCTATTATACTGATAAATTCCTAGATTAAATCTAGTAAAATATTAATAAATTTTATATAAAATTCAAGATAATATATAGCCTGCAGCCCCGGAAGATTATATACTAGAAATATATTTAAATAATAATAATATTTCTTTAAGTATTATTTTATATTTTTAAAAGACAGAGATACCATCTTTACTAGAATAATAATTTATAACTTAATTAATAAATTACCTTATAAACTAACAGCAATAAGAAGTAAATCATAAAAAATATAAAAATAAAATAGATTCTAATATAGTACAGCTATATTTAAATCCTTAATAAAAAAATAGACTAGATCTTTATAATCTTTTATATCTTTTATTATTTATATATTATCTTCAATATATTTATTCTTTAATTTATATATATCTTTTATTACTACTAGATTACCCAGGCTAAGACAGACTTTATTTTCTTTTATAATATTTTCTTTCTTTTATAAATATATTATTATAATATTATCTAATTAATTATATTCCTGCAGCTCCTTATCTACCTCTATTTTTAGATTTTTTATAAAAATATCTTTATTATACTCAGTAAATTCTATTATTAGTAATTATTTAATCCAGTCTTCATTATTACAGTTTTATAAAAAAAAATATTATTAATTCTCTATAAATTCACCAAGATCTTCAGTAAATTTATATTAATATATAATCTCTACTTTACTACTAAACCCTAGATAAAGATTACCAGTATTAAAATTTTCTTTATCTAGCTGTAAAAATAAAATAGTAATAAATAGAAAAATAATTAATTCTATAAATTCTAAGAATTTAAATTATATTATCTTCTGTACTAGCAAGTCTTTATTATAATTCTCCAGATTTATAGACTTTAGTAAGCCTATATCTAATAGATTATCTTATACTAAATCTTTATCTATATATACTACTTCTTATTTTATCTAAATAATACTGTCTTCTAATCTTATAGCTTAAAAAAATATCTTTAAACCTAGACCAATATTTATTCAGATATAGAAAAGTACTGGTAGATATATTCTTTATATAAAAACTAGATTATTTAAATCTTTAATAATTAATATTTTTCTATACACAGATAAATACAGGTCTTGTTATCTATATATTTATATATTTTATTATTTTTTATCTTTATTAATCTAGATACCTAATTTATTATTATTATTAATCTATTATAATATCTAGCCGCCACGGCTAACCTCCTACTACTAATTATTAGTATTTTAGAAAATCTAATTAGCTATTATATTATATAAATAAAATCTATTTTTTATTAATTATATTTTTATATACAAAAGTATCCCCCGCACACCTATATTAATCTCTATACTAATTTCTAATAACTAATAAAATATCTTCTCTAATATACTTAAGCCCTGTTTAAAATCCAGTAATAATATATTTATTAATTTAATTTATTTATTTATATACAGTACTGGCAGACTTAGCTGTATCTAAAACTTATCTAGATAATTTAATTATTTAATCTAATCTTAGATTTTATTACACTCAATATTAATTTATTAGATATTAATAATCTAATAATTAAATACTAGTATCAGATCTATTATCTTTACTAAATAGAAAAATAAATAAAAATAACTAAGTCTTATATTATCTAATTACTTTATAATTAATAAATTATAGAAAAATTTTATTACCAAGTATACTAGTATAGTATTTATTATCTTAATTATATATAGTAGAAATCTAGAATAAATGAATTTCACTAGACTTAGTTTAAATAATATAAAATAATATATTATTTTAAATATATCTTCAAGCAGATTATATAAGATTATAAATTTTAAATAAATATTAAGTATTTAGCTTCTCCGCCAAAACATCCTATCTATTAAAATATTTATTTATTAGTTTAATTAAGTAATTATCTTCTTCTTCTTCTCTTCTTTCTTTTTCTTATTATTATTATCATTAATTAATTATTTATATAATAAAGAAGTATGGTTTATCTCAAATCAGTAATTATCTAAATATTATAAGTAATAATTCTTATAAGTAATATTTATTTAAATATTATTTTATAATCCTAGATATAGAATATTATATTATTAATATTTAAATAAATCTTAATATTCAGAAACTCCTGAATAGAAGAGCCAGGATCAGTACTTATAATAATATTTCTAATTAAAATTTTATTAAAGACTTTACTAAGATAATAATAAATTTTAGTACAAACTAGATCAGCATAATAAATAAATAAATAAATATTAATAATCTTAGTAACTCTGCCAAAGAAATAGCAGAGTTAATAAATAAAATCTTTTAGAATATTTATAATATTTTTATATAAAAAAAAAATAGTTTTTTCTCAGTAGAAAATCTTTTATTCTAGATAATAAAATAGTAGACTAGACAAGTAGTATTCTTTAAAATAATATAAATCTATAAGTAAAATTCTAAATTACAGGCTTTAATAATACCACAGTTAATAATAATATTATTTTTCTAAATTACTAAATTTATTAATATCCTCCAGCTTAGTTAAATAAAAGTATATATAATAATATTTTTTTATAATTATAATAGAAATACATGGAAGGTCCTTAGAAATATTAATAATAAAATATATTTTTTTATATACTTTTTTAAGAAGAGAAAATTTATATTATATTATAAATTTATACTAGCCTTCCAAGACTTTATTATAATAAATAATAATATTCTTTAAGTAGATCTTTTAATTATAAATTTAATATTAAAAATAAGCTTTCAGTATGGTATTAAATTCAGTAATTATTTTTTTTTAGATTTTTTAAACCCGGAGTTCTGCTGGCTATTAATTAAGAATTAAATTAATAAAAATAATTATTCTAGTAATACTAGAGGCTGCAGAAGAAGATCTAGAAAATAAATAAATAATATTTATTTTAATAAATATAATCTTATTTTATCTAATAAGACCTAGTTCTTTAAGATTAATTAACTAATTATTTTTTTTTTTAATTTAAAATTAAATTTAAGCCCTCCTTCCTCTTCTTTAAAAATAAACTAATATTTTTTTAAAAATAATTTATCACCAGTTATTTAACAGTTAGTCATGTATAATAACAAATAATCTTTAATATAAATATTTTAATAAAAAATAGAAAAATAAAGATTTTTTTAATTAAATATAAATATATACCAGAGTATTTAATTTTTATAAAATTATACTTAACTAATCTTATAAAAATACTAGTATATATATATTATAGTTAAATTATTATTCAGCAGCCAGATAATATCTCCAGTAGTAATTCCAAGAAAAAGAATAAAAAATCTAGTAAATATAAAAAATTTAAAAAATAAAGAATAATTAGAGCATATAGAATAATCAGAATATATAAAATTATTAAAGAATATAGAATAGTCAGAGCATATAGAACTATCAGAAAATATAAAATTATTAGAGAATATAGAATAATCAGAGTATATAAGACTATTAAAAAATATAAAATTATCAGAGAATATAGAACTGTCAGAAGATATAGATTTTATAAAATATTATAAAAAAAATATATAGAAATAATAATAGAAAAAACAGTTATTTTATATAATTCTATAATTACTAAAACTCTTAATCAAGATGTATAACTACTATGCAGTTTTATTTTAAATAAAAAGATAGAATTTATCTTTCTATCCTAGCTTTTTAATTAATTTTTTTTATATTATTAAAAGATTTCTAATATCTCCAGTTAAGATATAAGAATTATATTTAAATTTAATCTATATTTTTTTTATTTTTTTTTTTTATTATTAAATTTATTAGATTAGACATGCCAGTAATAGCTTTAATCTTTCTTTAATAAAAATATAATAGAAGAGTAAGATAAGCTTTTAAATATATATATTAATTAAATAATCTTAATTTATTTATTTAAAGATTTTAAATATATAAGAAACAGGGAGACAGGCAGGCTAATTATCTAAGAAAATATAATATATAAATTTATAAAACTTTTATATCACTATTAATTTTATTTTATTTATTTAATATTATTTTTTTTTTTTTTTTTTTTTTTTTAGTCTATATTAATAATAATAATTAATATAATTATATAAAATTATAGACTTACTGCCAAGTCCTGTTAATACATTTTCCAGTTACAGATAATTAACTAATAAATTTATTATAGTAAATCAAGAATATTACTTATCTTAATCTTTCTTATTTTATCTATATATTTAATATATACTAGAAAAATCTAGTTAATTCTATAGTAAAATTTATTATAATATAAGCTAGTCTATCCCTCCCTTCTTCTCTCTTTAATATTATCTTTTATTATTATTATTTATTTATTAATTAATTATCTTTTATTACGCCTGGTAATTGCCGCCTAGAACTTAGAAATTTAATATAAATAAATAATTATTTTTTTATTTTTCTTAAGATTAAATAAAAACTAGATAATTAATAAAATTCTCTATTTTCAAGCTATTCTGGATCTTAAGTAAATTAATACTATTATATTAGTAAAACTTTATCTTTAAGTCTTCTATAAGATATTTATATTATTTTTATATTAATTTCCTTTTTTTTTTAAAGAAAATCTTGATCTTCTGTAGACAGTATTTAATATTTTAAATAAATTAGAATTCTTTAGATTATTTATTTATTATTAATTATCTTCTATTATTCACACACTGGTGTGGGGGCGGGTGAGAATATTATTTATTTATAAAATAAATAATATTTATCTTTTATTCTATCTTAAATCAGCTGGATAATTATATTTAAGTTAAAATATCTTTATTTACTTTAATATCTATTTTAATATAATTTTTTTTATTTTTTTTATTTCTTTTATCTTTTCCTTTCCTACCTTCCGCCTTATTTTTTTTTTTATTTTCTTTTTATTTATTATTAAATCTTTTCTAATTTATATTCTCTTAATTTTTATCTTTGATCTCTTACTTAATCTTCTTATTATAATTATTTATTTATTATTAATTATTTTTTATTATTTACACACTGGTATAGAAGCAGAAGAGAATATTATTTATTTATAAAATAAATAATAAACTATTTATTCCAGATCTTAAATCAGCTAGATAATTATATCTAAGCTAAAATATTTTTATTTACTTTAATATTTATTTTAATATAATTTCTTATATCTTTTCTATTTTTTTAATTTTTTCCTTTCCTATCTTCCGCCTTATTTTTTTCTTTTTTTTTTCTTTTTGTTTATTATTAAATCTTTTCTAATTTATATTTTTCTAATCTTTATTTTTAATCTCTTATTTATTTTTTTTATTATATCTTCTTATCTTATATACTAGAACTCACTCTGGATATATATTAATTAATATTATTTATAAAAATATTAAATATAAAAAAGTTTTATAATAATACATCTGCCGCGGGGGTAGTTATTACTAATAATATTATATAAATTATTAAAAATACAGATAATAATAAATTTATTTTCTGGTATCTGGATAATAGTGTTCCTCAGCCAGATAAGATTATATTTACTAATAATTAAAGAATTATTTTAATTATTTTTATATTTATAATACCTGAGCAGGGCTGTTAATAAGATATAAATATTTTATCTTATATTATATTACTGATATCTTATAAATTTATATTTTTAATTATATAAATAAATTAAAAAATAAAAAAGCAGAGATCTAAATAAATATATAATCAGTCTTTTCAGTTTATTTATAATCTAGTAATCTATCTAGTAATATTATTTCTTATATATTTATATAATTTTTTTCTTTCTTTCTTTCTTTCTTTTTTTTATTTAATTAATTACTAATATACTTTTTTTTACTAGTACCTGATAAACCTGCCTATAATTATTATAGTAATAAGATATAGAAAAAAATCTTAGATATGTATATAAAATTATATATAATCCAGCAGGTAATTTTTCTATCTCTTTTTAAAATCTAGATTAGAAAATAATATCTAGAGATAATTATTAAGATTTTATTTAATTTTAATATAATATTCCTGTTCCTGACCAGCTTTTTATAATTTTATTATTTAATTTATCAGATAATTATTTATTTAATAGACAGGACTTCTATCCTGCCTAATTATTATATTATATCTGCTAATCTTATTAAATAATATATTAAATTCTAGTATATATTTAAATAAAATAAGATATAAAAACTTTATCTATAACAAGACCTTAGTTATTCCTATATATTAAATCTCTAAATTAATATATATTAATACTTATATACTATAATCCTGTATCAGATTTAATCTTATTTTAAGTATAAGATTAATCTTTTTTTCTATATTTTTAGTATTAAATTAAACAAAGAATTTTATTTTTATTAAAATTATATAAAGACTGACATGCAGTCTAATAATAATTATATATAAATATAATATACCAAAACCTGCAGTAAGCCTGTATTTTAAAAAAAGATAAAAACCCTTTATAATAAGTAATCTCTTATAAATTATATCCTGTATTATAGTTTTATAAATTCTAAAAAATATAATATAAATTAATATTATATTCTAATATACAAGCAGGAGACTAAAAATTTATTAATTATATTAATAAAATCCAGCCAGAGCAAGTTTATTATTATTATTTTTTTATTTTTTAGTAATTATTATTATCTTATTTTTCTTTCTTTTCCTGACAGGTGCGAGTGCTGTCTCTAAATTAATAATTATCTAAAAATTATATTTAATCTTAAGAATCTGGTATCTAAGACTAGCTGGTATATTATTATTATAAATTATATTATTTTTACTTTATTAGATTATTATCTTATCCTTCTAATCTATTTATAAAATTATATTATTTATATCTAGAAATACCTACCTGCATATCTTAACTTTAAAATACTATTCTATAAAATTTTTAATAATATTAAATAAATTTATTATATTCTACAGACTATCCAGCCACAGTAGATAATAATATATATTATTTTCTTATAATATATATTTACCTACTTAATCAAGATTTTAAATATTCTTTATTAATAACAGTCATTATCCAAGAAACAGCTTTAAAAAATTTTTCTTAATAATATCTTCAGTATCCTGTCTAAGATTAATTTCTTTTATAATATTTAGACTAGTAGTCTTACTCTTCTTAGACAGATAGATTTTAATCTTATATAAAATATTATCATTACCAGCCTGTATTAAATATTTAATAATTTTATTCTTATCTAAGACCCCCCCAGAACAGATAAATCATGATTTATTTATTAAATAATTATAATATTTATTATTAATTATTTTATTATTATCTTTTATAATTATAAATTCTAGTAGATTCTTATAATAAGCCAGAATAATAATACCTGTAATAATTTTATTAAAATAATTAATATTATTATAGTATATATAATACCAGACTAAGTTATTTTAATTATTTGTTTTTATATCAGTAATACTAAAATTTTTATAATTTATTATTAAGTAAAGTAAGAATAAGATATTCTTATAAATACTTATTTACTTATTAAATAAGATACTTTTGATAATACTATTATCCAGATACTAGTATATTATTATCTATAAAAATAATATTATACTATAATTAAATAAGACTTTCTTATACTTAATAAGCAGATACTTAACCTGAAATAAAATCTAGATTATTAAGTTTTATAAATTACTAGTTATATTAATTCTCCCTGGTCTAACCCTGCAAAGTATCAGATATTTTATATATATTTAAAAAATTACTATAATAGTATAGAACTTAATATTGATAAGATAAAGATTTTTTATAATAAAATTAAGAAACTATTTAAAAATATCTTTTAAATAATTAATATTATTATTATTATCTTATACAGAGCCAGCCAGTCCTTTATTACTAATATTTTTTATCTAGAATTTATTATTATTAATAAGACAGCATGTATATCTGAGACAGATCTGTAATTAATCTTTACTAATTATAATTTATATAAATATCTGATAATTAGAAATCTATTTTAACTATATTTAGTAATTAAATTAATATTCTAGAATAACTCTTTTTATATTATATCTACTATTTTTCTTTTTTAATATTTATACTTAAATAAAATACTGCTCTGCATGCTGGATAAGCAGTATTATATATATAATATATTAAATAATATAATAAGTTAGTTATTTTATTAAAGATAATTATATTTTCTTTATTTTTTTTTATTTAATCTATAAGTTCTGTCCAGCCGGATTACAGACCTTAATTATATTTTATTTAATATATAATAACTTTTTCTTCTTATTAAGACTACCTATAATTATGAAAATAGAGACTATTATCTATTCCAGTATAATATTAAATACTAATATTTAGTTCTGTATTTTCTTTATTATCTATAGTAATTAATATAGATCTTTTTATTAAATATCACCATCCTGATATCTTATATTATATAAAATAATATTTATTATATATTATTAATCTAGTTATATCTTGACAATCTTTTTATTAAATATAATTAAATTATAATTAAAATTATTAATTTCTTCCAAGGCAGAGAGATAGATATAATATTATATAATATAATTATTATTATCAGATCTGGTTATTAGAAGTTTTATAATTATTTTAATATTATTTTTAGTTACACCCGCATAACCATATATCTTATTATTAATATAAAATAATAAAATAAGATTACCGAGATCCAGTATAATTATTATATTAATTTACTAATTAATTACTTTATTAATACTTAGTATAAAATATAGATTTTTAAATTAATTATTATAGAAATACAGGCCATGGCTATAGTAGAGCAGGATTCTATATTATAAATCTTTATTTTATTTAATAAATTTAAAATCTATATTATATTTAATATAATTAATACAGTCTCTGATATCCCTCCTATTCTGGTAACTAATAAGTTTATATTCTTTACTAATCTTATCTTTAATAAAATAATATAAAATCCTCAGGCTCAGGATCTAGAGATTAATATAATATAATAATTAATTATAATTAATTAAAAAGATCTCTTTATTTTATCTTAATTTTTTTAATATTTTTTTTAGTAAGTCTAGACCCTTTCCTGGAAATTTTAAATTATTCTTTATAATCAGATATTATTTATTATTTAATAATAGATAATTAACATGACTAGTACTATCTATAACTAAATAAATATCTTTTTTTTAATATAATTAATAATATATTTTTTTATATATCTAGATTTATTTCTTATCAGACTTCCCTCCTGCCTCTATTATATAGTTAATTTTTTTTTTTTTTTTATTTTTTTTTAAATCTTTTCTTAAATTTTTTTTCCTCTTCTCTGTAGTTCTTTTTATATATCTTATTATTTATTAAATCTATTTTAATTATAAGTATTCTTTATTATTTTTTAATAATTATAATTTATTACTCTACGGGTCAGACATTATCTTAATCTATAATTTATTCTATAGAATCTTTATCTTAATTAATCTAAAACAGATTTTTTTTTTTTTTTTTTCTTTTAATTTATCCAGCCTATCTCTAATCTAGATATTATAATTATAGTTATAAACAGGTAGTTACTCACTCCAGAATCTCTTTAGTAGATAATTATTTATTATTTTCTTATTTATTATAGTATATAAATCTTATTTTATTATAAGTAATTAATCTATAATAAATATATTTAAAATAAGTTCTCCTGTTTTCTTTATCTAATTTAATCTTTTTTATCTTTTTTAATTTCTCCAGTTCACAGATAATACCAGTTATAAAAAAAAAGAATAAAATTATATAAATAATAGATAAATATAGTTTAATTAATATAATATATTTATTATTTCTTTATCTACAAAAAATCTTTCTTTTTTTTTTTTTTTTTAATTTTTTTTTTTTTTTTTTTTTTTTTTTATCTTCTCTACCTTCTATCTAATTCTATATTCTGTATATTCTCTTTTATAAATTATTATTATATATCTCTTTTAACTTTATTTTTAATTTTCTATGATAATTAATTATACTAGATTATTATTATTATCTAGATGGCAGTAGCGCAAAGCTGATATATTTAAAAAAAAAAACTAGACTTATAAAATACTAGAAATAATTAATATTTAGAAATAAGATAATATATACAGGCTATTTAATTATTTTACTAAGGAATTTTTATCTATAAAAAACTTTAGAAAGAGTAGCCCGTGAGTAAAATTAATTATTTAATAATTTCTATAAGACTGTATTAAATCTTTTTTATATTTTATTTAAGAGATATACTAGTAAAATCCTAATTAAATTATTTTTTTTTTTTACCAGATCTATATTAAAGCACAGAATAATAAGCTGAAGGAGACTAGTATAAGATCTATATATTATATTAATTATAAGTATTTTATATATAAACAGCACCACCGCTACAAACTAGAATCTAATTTAAATATATTTTATTATAATAATAATATTACATCTTCTCTATTACTAATATATATCTGGTACTATTACTTCCAGTACCAGTATACTAACTATAATAATAAGAGATATAGTATCTAATCAGATAATATTTTATTTTTTTTAATTTATAATAATTATCACATGGATATACAGAATAATATATTAATAAAAATAAAAATATTACTAGAGTCTTCTAATCTAATATAACTAGCTGTTATTGTAATCTTTACTATAAATAATATTCTGAATATTTATATTTATATTAATTATATATAAAATCTTATAATAATCTGGAAAACTTTATCTGGCTTAATTTTTAATCTTCTTTTAGATAAATTAAATCTTAATTATAATTATCTTTCTGTATTATATATTTTATATAAAAAGTAACTAGAGTTCCTATAAATAAAATATTATTTTAACTTGTATTACAAGGATATTTATCTACTAAATCCAGATTTTTTTATATAATAATTAATTATCTTTATTTATAATTTATAGTTATAACTTTTACAGGCCTTGAATAAGTTTATGTAGTTTATAATTTAGTTTAAGATAATAATCTAGCTTTCTATTATATCTTTAAAAAATAAGATTTTATTTATTTATTAACTAGTTTAATACTAGCTTTATTTTTTATTATCAGTAGCTTATCCAGACCAAAGTCTACTAATCTAATTTATTTAATTAATATTATTTAATATAGTAGTAGTATCCCGCTAGTTTACAGGTATACTTAATAATAATATTTTATTTTATAATTAATATCATCAGCGTAGCCAGGCATGGGAGAAGTGGTAGAAGAATTATAATATAATATAAGATTAGTTAAATAACTATTTATAGTAAGACTTGGAAAGTCTTTTTATTTATAAAGATAGATAGTATAACAGCTAGTATAATTTTAATAGTAATAAGCCTGCCACATCATATTCTTAATATAATTTATTTAATATAATAGCAGTATCCCGCCGGTTTATAGATATATTTAATAATAATATCTTATTTTATAGCTAATATCATCAGTATAATCAGATATGAAAGAAGTAGTGGAAGAATTATAATATAATATAAGATTAATTAGATAATCACTTATAGTAAGACTTGAAAAGTCTTTCTATTTATAGAAATAGACAGTATAATAGCTAGTATAATTTTAATAGTAATAAGCTTGCTGTATTATACTCTTAATATAATTTATATAGTTCAGGTATATCAGACTCTTCTTTTAAATTAGAAAAGCAAGTTAGTTAGTATAATTCTGATAATATATATAAACCTACTATATTATTTTTCCAAGATAATTTATATAATTTAAATATATTAAACTCTTTTTCTGAATTAGAGGGATAAGTTAGCCAGTATAATTCTAATAATATATATAAGTTTATTATATTATTTTTTTAAAATAATTTATATAATTTAGGTATATTAAATTCTTTTTTTAAATTAGAGAGATAAATCAGCTAGTATAATTTTAATAATATATATAAGTCTGCTGTATTACCCTCCCAAAATAATTTATATAATTTAAATATATTAAATTCTTTAATTAAATTAAAGAAACAAGTCAGCCAGTATAATCCTGATAATATATATAAATTTATTATATTATTTTCTTAAGATAATTTACATAATTCAGGTATATCAGATTCTTTAACTAAACTAAAAAAGTAAGTCAGCCAGTATAATCCTGATAATTCAGGATATTTAAATAAAAATATTAATAATTCTTATTAGATTATATTTATAATAATTATAGATTATCTAAACTTGATTCTGTCAGCCAGCCTATTTAACTAAATATATAGTATTATTTCTGTTTTTCTTTAATATAATAATAATTTAATATTTCTTCTTTTTTCTTTTTTTTTCTCTTTCTTTTTATTTATTAAGAAGATTTTATATTTATTTTTATTCTTCCTGCTATGAGAGTTAGCCTGGATATTAATTAATTATTATTCTTATTTTAAAATTATCTATTAATATTATGGATCTCATGATAGTAGAAAATAAAAAAAATAATTTTAATTTAGAGTATTAAACAGTTAAAAACAATTTCATATAAATTATTTATATATATAGTTTAAAGATTAATATCTAATCAGAGATTAAAAATTAAAATATATTATAAAATATATAAGACAACACCCTCAACCCAGAAATATGAAAAATTATATATTATATATTCAGAATTATATTAAAATAAAAAGAAAATATTTAATATAAAATTCTTATAACAGATCTTTAAATCTAGTAATATTTCTATTTTTACCAGATATACACTGCTATCTGGATATTAATATATAAAATAATTATTAATTTATACAGCAAATTTTTAGCTGATAAGATTAGTTATAATAAGATTAGTATTTTTTATTTTATTATATTTCATATCCACTGGCTAATTATTTAATCTAATAAATTATTATAATTATTCTAATTATTAGGGTTTTTTCTAGGGTTTTAGGGTTTTAGGGTTTAGGGTTTGGGTTAGGGTTTTATTAGGGTTTTAGGGTTT